>NC_046160.1:680346-726674 GCF_011064425.1 Rattus rattus
CGACCGGGATCCGCTAAGACCTGGGATCTCGTTAATAAAGGTACCTCGTGCTTTTACATCAAGAATGGCTACCCGTGGTTCTTGGGGGCACCCCATCCCACGATTGGAGCGAGAGACACGACCCCCGTTTTGGGGTACGCTCTTTCAATAGTAAGGTTCACCATTTTGTGCAAATAATTTATATTATAATACAATTTTAAAATTAAAGATGGTTGTCAGTGTTTAGTTGGGACATTGGCCTTGATAAGAACCCTCAGGCGTTGTTTTCTACAATGACTGATTTAGCTAAAACTGTCCTCAAACAGAATTCATAAAGGCAAAGGTAACTATGGTATTTTGAATGAGAATTCCCTACATAGGCTCATAATTTGCAAACACAATCCCCAGTTAAACTGTTTGGAAGGATTAGGAAATGTGAGCTTGTTGGAGTAGGCAAGTTCTTGTTGGAGGAAGTGTGTCCCTTTGAGGATCCAGCACCATGCTAGTATTCTGTCATACTTCCCACCATGATGATAATGGGCTAAAAGTATAATACTCTAAGCAAAACTCCAATTAAATTCTTTCATTTATAAGTGTTGTCTTGGTCATGCATCTCCTCATATCACTAGAACAGTAACTAAGACAGAAATTGATACTAGGGATTAAGATAGACCTGACCATCCTTTTGTTTGAAGGATTTTGAAAGACTTTAAGAATTTGGACTAGAAAAGTGTTTGAAAATTTTAAGTGGGACTTAACTGGGCCAACCTAGGAGGAGCATGGAAGACAATGTTTAAAGCAATTTGTATAATGTGGGCACAGTTAGGTAGGATTCAGAGGGCAAAAATTTTAGTAAGTAGCCTAGAGATCATTCCTGTGATATTCTGATGAATGACTTTTTGACCTCACGTAAAAATATGCCTAACATAAAAATCTGTGTCATTTGGTTATTAATGACCACTATTATATGGATCAGAAATTGAAAATGAGCAAGCAGGGCAAAGAGAAATACAGGGCATACAATTTGAAGAATAGATGTAATCCTCAGGAAATGTAATATTGGAGCCAAGTCTCTTGCTAGGAAGATTTTTAAAAGGCCTGAAATGCAATTAAGCAACTGGTACCACAGGATAGGACCCCACCCAGCTAAGCTTCCAACTTGTGAAAAGAAAGGAAAGCTTAAGGCTGAAAGGAAACCATCAACAATGGAAAGCTTATGCAAATGTAAATCTAGGAGAGGCCTTTGTCCCAGTTGAAAAACTTGGCAGCATTGGCCACAAAGTTCTGGCTTTAGAGTCAAGAAGGATAATAAAAACTGGCTGTGGAATCTTCTTCCCCAGTTAAGGAAAGCTGCTGCTCCAGTCCTGCACGGAGACCCTGGAAAGGCTGTTGCATGAAGCTGTGAAGGTGAATCCTGGGTTGTGCTAGAAACTTTGAGATGTTGAAACTGGCAAAGTCCTGAGATGCTTGTCCAAAAAAAAAAAAAAAAACAGATAATGGTATGGACACAACCTAAGTAAGTGTTACAGGCAACAAAGCTGACAAAAGTTCTGAAGAGTATTTTGACATCAGACAGAAAGACGCAGAATTTAGAGTTTACCCTGTTGGGTTTTTATTTTGCATTCAACTAATATATTCTCACTATGCTCCCTTTGCTTTATTTTTGGAATGCTACCATATATTCTTTTCCATTATATGTTGGAAATATGCAATATACTTTTTATTCATATTTTACAAAAACTTATATTTAAGACATTGCATTGAGTCTAAAAAGAGACTTTGAACTTTTAAACAGTGTTAAAATTGTTATAGGTTATGGGAAAAGTTGAACTTGGACTGAATGTATTTTTCACATGATATGGCTACAAGACTATGCATCAGGGAGTGTAATGTGGTAGTTTAAATGAGACTTCCCTCTGCATGTTCATATAGTTATATACTCATTTCTGAGATAATGAACTGTTTGAGGAAGATTAAAAGGTCTGCCCATGTTGGAGTAGGTCTCTTCTTGTTGGAAGGAGTAACTGTGTCCTTGTTGGAAGGATGTGTATGTATCCTTGGGAATGGAATTTGAATTTAAGGTTTCAAAAACCAGGTTCTCTCTCTCTCTCTCTCTCTCTTTCTCTCTCTCTCTCTCTCTCTCTCTCTCTCTCTCCCCTCTCTCTCCCTCCCTCCCTCTTCTTCTCCCTCCATTTCTTATTCTACTGGCAGACAGCTAAATCTTTGTTCCCTTCCATAATTGGCTACTATGAAGACTTTTTCAGACCAGAACTATGTAAGATGTTTCAAAGCTAGGACCATTTTCCAGATTGAATACAACTTTAATATATAAAGACTGTAAAGCCAGGTATATTATTATTGGGAATGTTATAAACTAATTTTTTTCAAATTCATTCATAAAGAATATCAAAGCAACTCTGAGCAGAACTTAGGCACCTGCTCCCCACTCAGTCCCATAACACCCAGAGGAAGTCCGACTCCCAGTAGCTCAGAAATGCCCAGGATCACAGGAGAAGCCATAGCATCTGCCCCAACAGTTGGACTAAGTACCCCAGGATACAGGGACGCAAGATCCGTGCCCAGCCAGTGGCACTGGTCCCTTCTGGGCAAAAACAGTGCCCTAAGTATACATTGTTCTTTGACTCTGTACCCAGTCCCACAAAACTCAAAGGAAGCTCAACTCCCTGGTGCTCTATCACACCCAGGATCACAGTTTAAACCTGTACCCAGAGCAGACCTGGGGCACTAGCTCTGTTTCCACTCTAAAAACATTCAAAGGGATCATGACTCCACGTGCTTTGAAACATCCAGGATTACAGGATCATAGGACCACAGAAGAAGCTACATTCCGCTTTACATTATCTTTGACCGTTGAGTCGATGATTTCTATGTAATCTTCTGCTCCTGAGATTCTCTCTTCTATCTCTTGTATTCTGTTGGTGACACTTTTATCTATGGCTCCTTATCTCTTCCTTTGGTTTTCTATATCCAGGGTTGTTTCCCTGTGTTCTTTCTTGGTTGCTTCTATTTCCATTTTTAATTCCTTCAACTGTTTGATTGTGTTTTCCTGGAATTATTTCAGGGATTTTTGTGATTCCTCTCTATAGGCTTCTACTTGTTTATTCATGTTTTCCTGCGTTTTTCTAATGGAGTTCTTTATGTCTTCTTGAAGTCCCCCAGCATCATGATCAAATGTGATTTTAAATCTAGATCTTGCTTTTCTGGTGTGTTTGGATATTCCGTGTTTGCTTTGGTGGGAGAATTGGGCTCCGATGATGCCATGTAGTCTTGGTTTCTGTTGCTTGGGTTCCTGCGCTTGCCTCTCGCCATCAGATTATCACTGGTGTTACTTTTTTCTGCTATTTCTGACAGTGGCTAGACTGTCCTATAAGCCTGTGTGTCAGGAGTGCTGTAGACCTGTTTTCCTGTTTTCTTTCAGCCAGTTATGGGAACAGGGTGTTCTGCTTCCGGGCATGTAGTTTTTCCTATCTACAGGTCTTCAGCTGTTCCTGTGGGCCTGTGTCCTGAGTTCACCAGGCAGGTCACTTGGAACAGAAAAGTTACCTGTGGTCCCGAGGCTCAAGTTTGCTCGTGGGGTGTTGCTTATGAGCTCTCCTCAAGGGCAGCAACCAGGAGGACATGCGCCACCCTTTCTGGGAGCCCCAGTGCACCAGGGTCCCAGATGGTGTTTGGTGTTTTCCTCTGGAGTCAGAAATGTGGGCAGAGTGTAGTATCTTCTGGCTTCCCAGGCATGTCTGCCTCTCTGAAGGTTTAACTCTCCCTCCCACGGGATTTGGGTGCAGAGAACTGTTTATCCGGTCGGTCCCTTAAGGTTCTGGCTGTATCTCGGGCACAGGGGACCTGCAGCTCCAGTGTCTTTATCTACCGGATTCCAGAGGCCATATCAACTCATTTCTTCATAGAGTTAGAAAGAGCAATTTGCATAGTCACCTGGAATAAAAAAAAAAACCCTAGGATAGTGAAAACTATTCTCAACAATAAAAGAACTTCCTGGGTAATTACCATTCCTGACTTCAAGCTGTATTACAGAGCATAGTGATAAAAAACTGTATGGTATTGGTACAGAGAAAGGCAGGTAGATCATTGGAATAGAACTGAAGACCCAGACCGTTGCAGACAGCTGAAACCTGGCTCTGAGGAGTGACTTCAGGCCCAAAAGCAGAGGTAAGACCAACTTTTCTTCTCCAAGTGACCTGCCTGGTGGACTCAGGACACACAAAAGCAAAATTCCTCTGTGACTGGGCACTTCCAGTTTCTAGCTGGGGCCCGAACCTCTCTGAACCTGGCCCAGAGCTCCATGCTCCCAAACCATGTGGGAGAGAGAGCTCATCACCCAGACAGGTGGACACTCATGAGACTGCAGGGCAGGAGAGAATGCCAGTACTGCCCATCCTTGCCCACATCCCTGGCCCAAGAGGAAAATATATAGGGCCTCTGGGAACAGAATGATAGGGGTACTCAAGCTGCAGGAACTCTGTGGTCCAGAATCCGCCAGGACTCAATCAAACAGCTCCCTGCCCCCAAATCCCGTGGGAGGGAGAGCTAGACCTTCAGAGGGGCAGACATGCCTGGGAAGCCAGAGGAGACTACTTTCTGCCCACATTTCTGACTCTAGTAGGAAACGCCAAGCACCATCTGGGCACCCTGTGCACAGGGTCCCAGAGAAAAGGTGGGGCAGGCCCTTGTGGTTGCTGCCATCAAGAGAGCTGAAACCTGGCTTTGAGGAGCAACTTCAGGCCCCAGACGAGAGGTAAGACCAACTTTTCTGCTCCAAGTGACCTGCCGGGTAGACTCAGGAAACACGCCCACAGGAACACCTGAAGACCAGTAGACAGGCACAACTATGCACCTGAAAGCAGAACACTCTGTTCCCATAACTGGCTGAAAGAAAACAGGAAAACAGGTCTACAGGACTCCTGACACACAGATCTATCTATAGGACGGTTTAACCACTGTCAGAAATAGCAGAACAAAGTAACACCAGAGACAACCTGATGGCAAGAGGCAAGCGCAGTAACCCAAGCAATATAAACCAATGGCATCATTGGAGCCAAATCCTCCCAACAAAGCAAACACTGAATATCCAAATATACCAGAAAAGCAAGATCTAGATTTAAAATTACATTTCATCATGATGATGGAGGACTTCAAGAAAGACATGAAGAACTCCCTTGGAGAAATACAGGAAAACACAAATAAGTGGAAGCCTTTTGAGAGGAAACACAAAAATCCCTGAAAGAATTACAGGAAAACAAAATCAAACAGGAGAAGGACTTAAAAATGGAAATAGAAGCAATAAAGAAAGCACAAAAGGAGATAACCCTGAATGTAGAAAACCAAAGGAAGAGGCAAGGAGCCGTAGATACAAGCATCACCAACAGAATACAAGAGATAGAAGAGAGAATCTCAGGAGCAGAAGATTCCATAGAATTTATCGGCACAACTGTCAAAGATAATGTGAAATGGGAAAAAATACTAGCCCAAAATGTACAGGAAATCCAGGACTCAATGAGAAGATCAAACCTAAGGATAATAGATATAGAAGAGAGTGAAGATGCCCAACTCAAAGGACCAGTAAATATCTTCAACAAAATCATAGAAGAAAACTTCCCTAACCTAAAGAAAGAGATACCCATAAACATACAAGAAGCCTACAGAACTCCAAATAGATTGGACCAGAAAAGAAACACCTCCTGTCACATAATAGTCAAAACACCAAATGCACAAAACAAAGAAAGAATATTAAAAGCAGTAAGGGAAAAAGGTCAAGTAACATATAAAGGCAGAACTATCAGAATCACACCAGACTTCTTACCAGAGACTATGAAAGCCAGAAGATCCTGGACAGATATCATACAGACCCTAAGAGTACACAAATGCCAGCCCAGTTTACTGTATCCAGCAAAACTCTCAATTAACATAGATGGAGAAACCAAGATATTCCATGACAAACCAAATTTATACAATATATTTCTACAAATCCAGCCCTACGAAGGATAATAGTAAAGCGCAACACAAGGAGGCAAGGTACACCCTATAAAAAGCAAGAAACTAATCGTTTTGCAACAAAACAAAGAGAAGCCAAGCACACGAACATAATCTCACATCCAAGCACAAATGTAGCAGGAAGCAACTATCACTATTCCGTAATATCTCTCAACATCAATGGACTCAATTCCCCAATACAAAGACACAGATTAACAAACTGGAAACGCAATGAGAACCCAACATTTTGTTGCCTACAGGAAACATACCTCAGAAACAAAGACCCACACTACCTCAGAGTAAAAGGCTGGAAAACAAATTTCCAAGCAAATGGTCTGAAGAAGCAAGGTGGAGTAGCCATTCTAATATTGAATAAAATCGATTTTCAACCAAAAGTCACCAAAAAAAGGTAAGGAAGGACACTTCATATTCATCAAAGGAAAAATCCACCAAGATGAACTATCAATCGTAAATATCTTTGCTCAAAATTCAAGGGCACGTACATACATAAAAGGAACCTTACTAAAGCTCAAAACACACATTGCACCTCACATAATAATAGTAGGAAATTTAAACACCCCACTCTCATCAATGGACAGGTCATGGAAATAGAAATTAATCAGAGACATAGACAGACTAAAAGAAGTCATGAACCAAATGGATTTAACAGATATTTATAGAACATTCTATCCTAAAAAAAAGGAAATACTTTCTTCTCTCCATGGTACTTTCTCCAAAATTGACCATATAATCAGTCATAAAACGGGCCTCAACAGATACAAAAAGATAGAAATAATCCCATGCATCCGATCAGAAAAACACGGGCTAAAGCTGGTCTTCAATAACAATAAGGAAAGAATGCCCACATATACATGAAAGTTGAACAATGCTCTACTCAATGATAACCTGGTCAAGGAAGAAGTAAAGGAAGAAATTAAAGACTTCTTAGAATTTAATGAAAATGAAGGTACAACATACCCAAACGTATGGGACACAATGAAAGCTGTGCTAAGAGGAAAATTCATAGCTCTGAGTGCCTGCAGAAAGAAACTGGAGAGAGCATATATCAGCAGCTTGACCGCACACCTAAAAGCTCTGGAACAAAAAGAAGCAAACACACCCAGGATGAGTAGAAGATAGAAAATAATCAAACTCAGAGCTGAAATCAACCAAGAAGACACAAAAATGACTCTACAAAGAATCAACAGAACTAAAAGCTGGTTCTTTGAGAAAAATTAACAAAATAGATAAACCCTTAACCAGACTAACCAGACGACACAGAAAGTGTGTCCAAATTAACAAAATCAGAAATGGAAAGGGAGACACACCAACAGAATCAGAGGAAATGCAAAAAAATCATCAGATCCTACTACAAAAGTCTATATTCAACAAAACTTGAAAATCTGGAAGAAATGAATACTTTCCTAGACAGATACCAGGTACCAAAGTTAAATCAGGAACAGATAAACCATTTAAACAGCCCCATAACTCCTGAGATATAATGAGATATAAGCACTCATTAAAAGTCTCCCAACCAAAAAGAGCCATTGTCCAGATGGGTTCAGTGCAGAATTCTAACAGATCTTCATAGAAGACCTCATACCAATACTATCCAAACTATTCCACTAAATTGAAACAGATGGAGCACTACTGAATTCCTTCTATGAAGCCACAATTACTCTTATACCTAAACCACACAAAGACCCAACAAAGAAAGAGAACTTCAGACCAATTTCCCTTATGAATACCGACGCAGAGATCCTCAATAAAATTCTTGTAAACCGAATCCAAAAGCACATCAAAACAATCATTCATCATGATCAAGTAGACTTCATTCCAGGGATGCAAGGATGATTTAATATAGTGAAAACCATCAACATAATCCACTATATAAACAAACTGAGGATAAAAACCACATGATCATTTCATTAGTTGCTGAGAAAGCATTTGACCAAATTCAACACTCCTTCATGATAAAAGTCCTGGAAAGAATAGGAATTCAAGGCCCATACCTAAACATATTGAAAACCATATACAGCAAACCAGTAGCTAATATTAAACAATGGATAGAAACTTCAAGCAATCCCACTAAAATCAGGGACTAGACAAGTCTGCCCACTCTCTCCCTACTTATTCAATATAGTTCTCGAAGTCCTAGCCAGAGCAATCAGACAACAAAAGGAGATCAAAGGGATATAGATTGGAAAGGAAGCAGTCAAAATATCACTTTATGCAGAAGTTATGACAGTATACTTAAGTGACCCCAAAAGTTCTAACTAAACCTGATAAATACCTGCAGCAAATGGATGGGTATAAAATTAACTCAAGTAAATCAGTAGCCTTCCTCTACAGAAAAGAGAAACAAGCCGAGAAAGAAATTAGGAAAACGACACCCTTCATTATAATTACAAATAATATAAAATACTTTGGTTTGACTCTAACGAAGCAATTGAAAAATCTGTATGATAAGAACTTCAAGCCTCTGAAGAAAGAAATTGAAGAAGATCTCCCATGCTCATGGATTGGCAGGATTAAACAGTAAAAATGGCCATTTTACCAAAAGTTATCTACAGACTCAATGCAATCCCCATCAAAATTCCAATCCAGTTCTTCATAGACTTTGACAGAACAATTTTCAAATTCATCTGGAAAAATTAAAAAACCCAGTATACCTAAAACTATCCTCAACAATAAAAGGACTTCCAGGGGAATAACTATCCCTGAACTCAAGCAGTATTACAGAGCAATAGTGATAAAAACTGTATGGTATTGGTACAGAGTCAGGCAGATAGACCAGAGGAAGAGAATTGAAGACCCAGAAATGAACCCACACACCTATGGTCACTCGACAAAGGAACTAAAACCATCCAGTGGAAAAAGATAGCATTTTCAGCAAATGGTGCTGGTTCAACTGGAGGTCAGCATGTAGAAGAATGCAGATCCATCCATTCTTATCACCATGTACAAAGCTTAAGTCCACATGGATCAAGGACCTCCACATCAAACCAGATACTCTCAAACTAATAGAAGAAAAACTAGGGCAGCATCTCGAACACATGGGCACTGGAAAAAATTTCCTGAACAAAACACCAATGGCTTATGCTCTAAGATCAAGAATCGACAAATGGGATCTCATAAAACTACAAAACTTCTGTAAGGAAAAGGACACTGTTGTTAGGAGAAAACAGCAACTGACAGATGGGGAAAAGACCTTTACTAATCCTACAACAGAAAGAGGGCTCATATCCAAAATATGCAAAGAACTCATGAAGTTAGACTGCAGGGAGACAAATAACCCTATTAAAAAATGGGGTTCAGAGCCAAACAAAGAATTCACAACTGAGAAATGTCAAATGGCTGAGAAGCACCTAAAGAAAGGTTCAACATCTTTAGTCATAAGGGAAATGCAAATCAAAACAACCCTGAGATTCCACCTCACACCAGTCCGAATGGCTAAGATCAAAAACTTAGGTGACAACATATCCTGGTGAGGATGTGGACAAAGAACACTCCTCCGTTGCTGGTGGGATTGCAAACTGGTGCAACCACTCTGGAAATCAGTCTGGAGATTCCTCAGAAAATTGGACATTGCATTACCTGAGGACTCACCTATACTATCCATGGCATATACCCATATGATACTCCAATTATAACAAGGACACATGTGTTCATAGTAGTCTTATTTATAATAGCCAGAAACTGGAAAGAACCCAGATGCTCTTCAACAGAGGAATGGGTACAGAAAATGTGGTACATCTACACAATGAAGTATCCCTCAGCTATTAAAAAAATGCCTTAATGAAATTCATAGGCAAATGAATGGAATTAGACAATGTCCTCCTGAGTGAAATAACCCAATCACAAAAAAATAAACACATGGTATGCATTCACTGATAAGTGGATACCACTTATAAGTGAATAAAAGTGAAATATCACTGATAAGTGGTATTTCGAGCCTGAAAGCTTGTTATACCCAAGATACAATCCACATACCACATGAAGTTCAAGAAGAACTACCAAAGTGCAGGTGTTTCAGTCCTTCATAAAAGGGGGAACCAAAATATTCATAGGAGGAGATATGGAGGCAAAGTTTGGAGCAGAGACTGAGGGAATGACTATTCAGAGCCTGCCCCACCTGGGGATCCAGTCCATATATATACAACCACCAAACCTAGGCAATATTGATGAAGCCAAGAAGTGCATACTGACAGGAGCCTGATATAGCTGTCTCCTGAGAGGCTCAGCCAGAGTGTGACAAATACAGAAGTGAATGCTCACAGTCACCCTTTGAACTGAGAATAGGACCCCCGTTGGAGGAATTAGACAAAAATTGAAAGAGCTGGAGTGGCTCGCAAGTGAATAAAAATAACAATACCAACAAACCAGAGCTCCCAGGGACTAAACTGCTAACCAAATACTAAACATGGATAGACCCATGGCTCCAGCTGCATATGTAGCAGAGGATTGCCTTGTTGGTCACCAATGGGAGGAGAAGCCCTTGGGCCAGCTAAGGCTGGACCCCACAGTTTAGGGGAATGTCAGTGTGAGAAGAGGGGTTGGTTGAGGAAGGTGAACACCCTCAAAGAAGAAGGGGCGGGTATGGGATAGGGGGCTTATTGACACCTTACCAGGAAAGGAATAACATTTGAAACATAAATAAAATAAAATATAAATAAAAATATGACTGTTATGCAAAAAATAAAATAAAAATATAAACAATATTAAAAAATATAGTGTTTGTCTCTCTCTTTCCCTCCCTCCCTCTCTCTCTCTCTTTCTCTCTCTCTCTCCCCCACGTGTGCTCACACACACACACACACACACAGACACTTATGTATATGTATTATGTGAAGAACACAGGACATGGGATTTGGTTGGCAATTTTTGAATCATGTATTTTCTATTCTTATTCAAGTGGCATTCTCTTAGTTAACGCTTTGTGCTTCATTTTTATCCTTTACAATGTGGTTGTGATAGAATAGACGTCTTGGATTCTTATGTAGGTTAAATGACTTATTTTCAAGGTTTTTAAAATGTTTAATTCATGTTATTTATTGAGTAAATGTTCGCTTTACGTATAACAAAAGTGTCCATAAAGTTTGAGAAAAGAAATGTGATCTTTCCTATTTTTAGTGTTATTCCACTTGCATATCTACATGGTGAAAATGAATCTTGATCACATCATGTATACCATAACTAGACAATAATTTATGACAATTTGTATATCAAAATATGATGCCAATTTACATACATTTAAGGACAAATATGGAAGAAAGTCTTCATGACTCTGATGTAGACAAATATTTTTAAGCAGAACATAATGTGCACTAGCTATAAAAGAAACCCAGGCAAGAGGCAAGCAGTAAAAGTTTGGTCTGGGAGAATTGATTTGTTAGCTCAGAAGTAAGATGGTTGATACAGGAGAATTGTGAGTTTAAGGATAATCTGGGTTAAAACATATGATTTTGTTTAGAAACAAAAAGAAGACGATAACACTGACAAGAAAATAAAGATGTGTTTGACATGTCAAACCAAATATAGAAAAGTAAGGACTTATATTCATAGCGTAGGAACCAATATGAAGAAAAATCCCAACAAATCAAATATGAGCCAAAAACTTATCAGTTTCTTGAAAAGATAGAAGCATAGGTAACAAACACGTGACTATGTAACCCAAGTCTTTACTCCTTATGAGACACGGATTAAAAGTACAATGAGATTCACCACTCCATAATTGGATAAAATTTAAAAGATTGCTCATGTTAAGTGTTGTTGAGGCTACAGAGTACATGTGCGGCTCATGCTTTCTGCTACAGAGTGTACAACCATAAGTATGTGCCTCACCAACAGCCATTTTAATTAGTCAGAACTCCAGCACAGAGCTCTGTAATCCATCACTCATTTGCCCCAAGGTTCTGCTTTCCATGGCCTACTTTTTGCTAGGGACAAAATAGAGCAGGAATCCAAGACAAACCCAGAACTCCTCCATAGACAATGATTGCTGGAGGATTACCTGACATCTTCCTCATGCTCTTTAAACTCTGATATTCAGTCACCCAGACCCTTCGTTGCCATCTTTTTAAGGGGCTTGAACTTACATTACATTTAACAACTCCATCAGCCTTCTTCAGTTTCTATCCACCACTATTTTCTGTAGCAAAAGTTTTTGTACATTTAGTTCAGTTGTCATGGCTTCCTTCTAAAACCACAATCTAAAATATCAAGTCATTTCAAAACTGTTCAAAATGAAACATGGTAGCAAAATGTACCCATTACTTCAAACTGCATATCCAAAGGAAATGAATCCGTGTTTTGAAATTAAGAAAAAAAACAAAACAAAACAAAACATTGGAACTGATTATAGTGAAAATATTTTCGGTAGAAGGTTGAATACTGTCTGATAAATTTACAAGATTAAATACAATGAAACAATTATCGTCATCATTTTAAGCCAGTCATATATATATATATATATATATATATATATATATATATATATATCCCTAAATGAAGTAAGCCAAACAAAAAACTGTACACAATGGGATTTCACTCAATGATGAACAAAAAGTAACATATGATATTTACCTGGATGTTGGTTATACAGTTACACATGAAAAATTAGGTTAAAATAATGTATAAAATTAGCATACTACATACTCTATCACTTAAGAAATGAAATAGTAAATACATGACACAATTTTCATGCAAATCAATTTCCTTTTCCTGTTTAAGCTGCTTCTATAAGATGTGTGGAACTAAAGTAGTTTTATTTTCTGAATTGGTACTCATCTCTTACAATCCTGCTTTTAACATTGCTAATTCAAGAATACATACGGTGGTGGAAATATGACTCCTTAATTAAGAGCATGTACTCTTCTTACAGGAGATTTGTTTTTGCTTTGGTTTTCAGTATTTGCATAGCAGTTCACATTTGTGTGGTACCTCAAGTTGCAGGGGATCCTATGCCCTCTTATGATTTCAGCATGTACTAGGTACACTCATGTTGCACATGCAAACAAATCCTGATACACACCAAATTAAAGAAAATTTAAGAATGAAAGAATACTTGGAAAAGAGAATCAGAAAAAAGATTCAATAAGTAAGAGTATCTGCCACCAAGCCTGACTATCTTAGCTTGATCCGTGGAACCCCGATAATAGAAGAAGAGAAACTGAGTAATGAAAGTTGTCTTCTAACTTTCATACACTCACACACACACACACACACACACACGCACACACATGCACATGCATGTGCACACACACATAATGAGGAAGGGATAAATTTGTATGTAAGTACATATTTTTAAAAAATGTATGACAAGGGAAGTAATTAGTGGGTAATCTGCAGATGAAGACACTGCCCTGGGAAAAAGGTTGTGTCAGGAGTTTCTTGAGTGCTGTGCTGATCAGGAAAACCCTGATATGTTCCAGGAGGCAGACCCAGCAGTTATTTTTGGCATAGCACTCATCTCTAACTGCAGGGAATTGTATTCCATTCAAGTGGGAAGCCGCAGCCTGATGTGGAATGACAATTGCTGATGAAGTAGTAGAAATGCCTGCCTTTCAGGGGCTATAATTGGGTGAATATATTTTTGGGGAAAATATGTTTAACTTCCTTCCTTATGTCTTGTCTCCTGTCATTTTTTTAAGAGCTAGTCAGTTTTGAGCTTGGAATAGTATAGGAATTTGGGGTCCTTTTATTAGTTTGGAGGTCTTTTTCCTTCCTTTAAATTTTTTCTTCTGTTTTTGAATCATTATTGCATGGAATTTTACTTTTAAATAATAGTCATATACAGGATTAACTCAAGCCTTCCTTTATTAAAAATTATAATTGTAAAAAATAGAACCTGAACAAAGGTGTACCATATTTCTTTAAAAAATTAATTCAAAACTATGTTCATGAATTAGAGGAATACAGTGTTAAGTGATTTTTTTCTATACTTAAGACTGATAAATGTATAGAAATATATGTATCTCTGTGAAAGATCCTTGTCTTTCTTAAATACATTTGCCTTAAAGAGTCCTCTTTTATTTGGACATTACCTGTGAATCTTGCAGTGAAGAGTTCTTATGAATTGTATAATATATCAGTTTTCTTTAAAACATTTTGGACTTAGAACAACTGTGCAAAGACTCTCCATCTTCATCAACTTCTACTATCAACACAAAGTCACCTTGACAATTGCAGGAGAATGCAGCCTACCTCATGAAAACATGAAGCTAAATGTGTCATAAAGTCATAAAAAAAAGCAGAGATGTAGGATTGAAAGAAAGCCTTGAGGCAAAGTTTCTCACAATGAATTCAGGAACAACTTCTTAATCACCTGCATATGCTACTTCCAGATTCTGTATCCTTTCTGAGTCCTTCACCTCATCCATGTGAGGGACATTTATGGGCATCGAGGCAGGAAATTCACATTCTGAACTTGATACTCAAGTGATCCTTTAATAGAAGATTTCTAGTTTCTCTGTGTTTTATTTTGTTTTGCATTACCCGAGGATAGGTGTGATGACCACATTCATAAATCAAGCCTTTGTTGTGCTTTGCTCCCAGTTTAAGGCAGGGCTGTAATAAAAATGAAAATGAAGAACTAGATGCAAAATCTAGACTACTTTATACCAGGACAAGAACTTTTCTAACACATATCACTTAGTGACACCCACAAGAAAGACCTCAGGAATGTTTTGGGTTTAAAAGTGGATCCTGGCTCACTTATTATTGTATCAAACAATAAAAAATTATACTTGTAAAAAATAGAACCTGAACAAAAGTGTACCATATTTCTTTAAAAAAATTAATTCAAAACTATGTTCATGAATTAGAGGAATACATGTGAATCACTTCTCTGAATTTTTTAGTATTAAAAAAGATCAGGAGAAAGACAACAATTTAAGAACTTCAGCTTTATTTCTGCAGACATGATTCTGCTTCATGTCTTGAAATTCTTAGCAAAGTTAGGACACATTTTAAATCCAACATGAATGTGAGAAATGCAGGCAAAATATCTCATTGTAGAATGATATTTCCTTGGATTCTGAGGTTGGTACAAGTGAAGCTGTTAAATTTTACCAAGTTAAGATGTGAGAGACTTGTCTATTATTAACAATCCAGCTCACCTTTCACAGGTTGCAAGAGACACAGCCAGTTTCTTTTCACTTCCTGAGTAAACAGGGTAAAAGCTGAAAAAAGGGAAAGTTTTATAGGATCCAACATTGAACATTATAACATTTTCCACATTCTGTCTCAAGTATTTAATCTGAATTAAATTGCATTTTGTGCACATACTAATTTACTGTTAAAATGGTAGGAGTATACTCACTTTGCTGACTAACAATAGAATGTCCTACAACTTTGATATAAACAAACCTAACCAAATCCCTTATAACACTGTCATCATGATGAGTCCTTTACAACAATATTTTGTTGCTGTTATTATTTCTAATGGAAATGGAGGCTTCTATTTGCCTCTTCCTACAGTCCACAATAGTAATATTATTCTTGTTTTGTTGATATACAGAACTGTCAGTCTTTCCCATAAGTTTTCGAAGGTATAATTTTTCTTAGAAAATTTAATAAAATATAGAAGTTACCTCTTCACTTTGTTTGAAAGGGTTATGTGGAATTAGAGAGTGATGAAAAACATCCTTTTAGGATAAATCTATTCAAGAGTGTTGACAAGATTTACATTAGGTCATGGGTATGAAAATGATATAAATATTGGTTCTAAAATGTGATGTTATATATTTACATGCTTATAGACTGGTTCAATATATATAAAATACATTAAAACATATACATATATGTAATATATATATATATATATTATAAAGGTACCCCTTTTGTCTCAATGTAAAATGAATTGTCCAGTATTTTATTTTCTTTGGGAAATTGTTCCTTAGACAATCTGAAATAATCTCCAGAATCATTCTCACATTTTAACTTGTTCTGCTTGGATCTAGGAAAACCAAGTGATACTTTCAATTAATGTCTAGCAAAAATTGTATTACAGTTGTGTAACAAGGTACATATCATGTAAATAAGTATTAACAATTTAGGAAAAAAAATGGTTTATGTTTGCTCACAGATTGAAGGGTTACAGGCCTCCATAGAGGGGAAATTATGAAAGTGGGAGAGTGAAACAGTGGATCATATTGTATCCATAAAGGAAGAGGAGGGAGGGGAGAGAGGGGACAGAGAGAAGGGGGGGATTTCTGGAATTCAGTTTTCTGTCTTCCTTTCCCTTATAGTCAGTATAAAGAAACATGGGATGTTATCCCCAACTTCAAAAGTGACTCGAGAGTCTCAGTTAAATTTCTCTGAAAAACTCTCCCAAAGACACATCCAGAAACACTATAATTTTAAACATTTAAATTATACTAAATGATTTTAAATTTATCAAGCTCAAACTCAAAATTTGAGCATACAACAGGAACAGACAGCAAGTGTTTCTTTGGAGGATGAATAAAACTTGGAGATAGTAAATGGGCAAGCCCAGCATACCTTCCTCATACCTCAGATTTTCAGAGTCTTTGGAATTTATTCTGCCTTTAACTGCTTCAGGATGGACTTCTTTATCTGGGAATCAGATTTTTTTTTTTAACAATTTCTCAATTTAAGCATTCTTTTGGCAATCCTTTTTAAATTTACCCTCTCTACAGAATTAAGGGTTGAAAGAAACATGGGGACAACTTCATAAAATATGCACAGTGGAGCCTAAATAGAATGCTTGTGGCTAAATGATATCTGATGCTGGTTGCAAGGCTGGCAGTTTTAGAGAAAATGCTAGAGAGAAACATGTACTTTCAGAGGCCAGAACAAACTGTTCTATCATTGATTATAAAGGCATGTTCTAAAGAAAAACAAGAAATTTCAACTTGTTTTGTCAGACATAGATTATCTTACATTCTCAAGTGGAGACTGGTACGCAGCCTGAGTACTGGATCTATAGTTGACATTTTAAAAGGCTGTGGGTTAATGACTTAACCTCTCCTTCCTTCAGCATCTTTTTGGGTAAGGAATACTCCAGGAAACTATTCATCTCTCTTGCACCCTGATAAGCCTTACCACGCATGTGGAGCTTCTACTTCATACTGTTATAAGAATTTGAGCTGATGGAAGGTACGTATATCCTTAGATAAATATGTGATCACAGATGTGGTTGCTTAAATATTTTGTAAAACTTTTCCCTTCGTATTCATCATTGCTAGTGTTTGAGTGCATTTTGTCTATGAAACTTCCAAAAAGCCAATGTCAATCTCTTTTATAAATGTGGGTGGACTGGCTGGGATGAACTATTCAGGAAAAGATGCTATGATAGTTTGAGGAGGCAAATTAGACTTAATGTCAATAGGTCAGCGGCAACATTTGTAATACTATGTGAATTTTTTTCTTCTTCACCAATCATGAAATCCTAAGAATTCAGAATTGCCTGAAGCCCACTGTTGATATTTTGCTCTATTTCTCAGTCCTTTCCTTAACTTCAGTTTTTAAAAAAGAGCTAGGACTTATTTTTTTCTTCTTCTATTTACTATTTTGGCAATAAGAAATCTTTGCTTTATTCTGCTTTTATTTTAATAAATTTCATATATATATGAAATATATCTTATTTTAACTGTTGATTAAAAGATAAAGTTCCAGGATTCAAAGACTATTTCAGAATTTGAAGGGCTCAGTGTCATTTTAGAGCAACAAAAAAAAAAAAAAAAAACAAAAAAAACAAAAAAAACAAACAAACAAACAAACAAAAAAACCCAAAGCTAACATGATAAAGTCATGTTGAAAGACTGGAAGTTCTTTTACTTTAGGAACTTGGAAGCCACATGAAATTGTGATTGTCAAAATGAGAGCCTGGTTATTATTGATTATTTAGAACTAGCTGTGAGAACTTATATGTAAAAACAAAAAAGATAAACAAACTATCATTCTCAATAGATTCTGACTATCTGTATGTTCTCTAAATTATGACCCTTTACCACATCTGGTAAATAAATACATCACTATCTAGTGTTGCGGAGATAGTTCAGTAGGTAAAGAACTTGACATGACAATGGGAAGATTTGAGTTCAGTGCTTAAAATTCATGTAAAAGGTTTGATACAACCCAGATCCTTTGGAGAGAGAGCTGGTCTCCCAGTAGTGCTGACACACAGGCTTACAGGCGTGTCAAGGCATTGTAAGAGACACCAAGACCAGCTAACACCAGAGATAAGCTGATGTCAAGATGAAAGGGAAGGAACCTAAGCAATAGAAACCAAGGCCACTTGGAATCATCAGAATGCAGTTCCCCCGCCACAGCAAGTCCTGGGTATCTGAACACAATGGAAAAGCAAGACTTTGATTTAAAATCATAACTCATGAAGACATTAGAGGACTCTGGGGCAGATGTAAATAACTCCCTTAAAGAAATACAGAACAACACAGAAAAACAAGTAGAAGCCCTTAAAGAAGAAAGACAAAAATGAGCCAAACAGAGGAAAGAATTGAAGAAAACGATCCAGAATCTGAAAGTGGAAATAGAAACAATAAAGAAACCACAAAGGGAGACAACCCTGGAAATAGAAAACCTAGAAAAGAGTTTAGGAGTTATAGATGCAAGCATTACCAACAGAATACAAGAGATAGAATAGAGAATATCAGGGACAGAAGATACCATAGCAAACATTGACACTACTGTCAAAGAAAATGCAAAACACAAAAATCTCCTAACCCAAAACATCCAGGAAATCTAGGACACAGTGAAAAGATCAAACATAAGGATAATAGATTTAAGAGAGAGCAAATATTCCCAACTTAAAGGTCCAGTAAATATCTTCAACAAAATTACAGAAGAAAACTTCCCTAACCTAAAGAAAAAGATGCTCATAAACATACAAGAAGCCTACAGAACTCCATATAGATTTAACCAGAAAAGAAATTCCTTCTATCACATAATAGTCAAAACACCAAATGCATAAAAACAAAGAAAGAACATTAAAAGCAGTAAGGGAAAAAGATCAAGTAATGTATAAAGGCAGACTAATCAGAATGACTCCAGACTTCTCACCAGAGATATGAAAGCTAGAAGATCCTGGGCAGATGTCATACAGACCCTAAGAGAATGCAAATGCCATCTTAAACTACTATAGCCAACAAAACTGGCTATAGTATCTACTATAGAATAGATGGATAAACCAAGACATTCCATGTCAAAACCAAATTTACACAATATCTGAGCAAAAATTCAGTCTTACAAAGGATAATAGATGGAAAACTCCAACACAAGATGGGAAACTACACCCTAGAAAAAGCAAGAAAGTAATCTTGCAACAAACCCAAATGAAGTTAGCCACACAAACATAATTCCACCTCTGACAACAAAAATAACAGGAAACAACAAGCACAATTCCCCAATACCTCGTAACATCAATGGACTCAAATAATCAATAAAAAGACATAGACTAACAGACTGGATATGTAAAGAGAACCCAGCATTTTGCTGTATACAAGAAACACCTCGGGGTTGGGGATTTAGCTCAGTGGTAGAGCGCTTGCCTAGCAAGTGAAAGGCCCTGGGTTCGGTCCCCAGCTCCGAAAAAAAGAAAAAAGAAAAAGAAGAAGAAAAAAAAAAAAAAAAAGAAACACCTCTGTGACAAAGACAGACATTACTTCAGAGTAAAAGGCTGGGAAACAATTTTCCAAGCAAATAGTCCCAAGAAACAAGTTGGAATAGTCATTCTAATATAGAATAAAGTCGACTTTCAACCAAAAGTATCAAAAAAGATAAGGAAGAACACTATATATATATATGTATGTATATATGTATATATGTATGTATATATATGTATGTATATATATCTATATGTATGTAACAGACAGATCATGGAAACAGAAACAAAACAAAGACACAAAGAAACTAAAAGAACTTAGGAACCAAATGGATTTAACATGTATCTGTAGAACATTTCATCTATAAAACAAAAGAATTTTCTTCTTCTCAGCTCTTCATGGTATCGTCTCCAAAATCGGCCATATAGTTGGTCACAAAACAGGCCTCAAGAGATATAAGAAGATGGAAATAGTCCCACATATCCTATCACTGGTCCTCAATAACAATAAAAATGACAGAAAGTCCACATACACGTGGAAGCTGCACAGTACTCTACTCAAAGATAACTTGATCAAGGAAGAAATAAAGAAATTAAAAACTTTCTAGAGCTATTCAGCTATTAAAAACAATGACTTCATGAAATTCTTAGGCATATGGATGGAATTAGAAAATATCCTGAATGTGGTAACCTAATCACAAAAACATACATGATCTGCACCCACTGATAAGTGGATGTTAGCCTAAAAGCTCAAATTACCCAAGATACCATCCACAGACCACATGGAGCTCAAGAAGGACAGTCAAAGTGCAGATGCTTCAGTCCTTCCTAGAAGGGGGAACAAAAATATTCATAGGAGGAAACATGGAGAAAAGTTTGGGGCAGACTGAAGGAAAAGCCATTCAGATTTTGCCCCACCTTGGTATCCAGCCCATATACAGCCACCAAATCCAGATGATATTGCTGATGCCAAGAAGTGCAAGCTGACAGGAGTCTGATTTTGCTGTCTCCTGAGAGGCTCTGTCAGAGCATGACAAATACAGAGGAGGATGCTCCCAGATAACCACTGAACTGAGAAGAGGGTCCCCAATGGAGGACTTAGAGAAAGGGTTGAAGGAGCTGAAGGAGTTTGCAACCCCATAAGAACAACAATACCAACCAACCAGAGCTCCCAGAGACTAAACCACCATCCAAAGAGTACACGTGGACAGACCAGCTTGCAATCCAACCAAAAATGGAGGAGTGTCCCTCTTTCTCCTTATCTGTTGAGACCTCTCTTGTGACTGATTATATGTTCAGTTTTGGAGAAGATACCATGAGGTGCTGAGAAGAAAGTATATTCTTTGTTTTAGGATGAAATGTTCTACTAATATCTGTTAAATCCATTTGGTTCATAACTTCTATTAGTTTCTCTGTGTCTCTGTTTAGTTTTTGTCCATTGATGAGAATGGGGTGTTGAAATCTCCCACTATTATTGTGTGAGGGGCAATGTGTGCTTTGAGCTTCAGTAAGATTTCTTTTATGAATGTACTTGTCCTTGCATTTGGAGTATAGCTATTCAAGATTGAGAATTCATCTTGGTAGTTTTTTCCATTGATGAATATGAAGTGTCCTCCTTATCTTTTTTGTTAACTGTTGGTTGACAGTCAATTTCATTCAATCTTAGAATGTCTAGTCCAGCTTGTTTCTTTGGACCACTTTTGTGGAAAATTGTCTTCCAACCTTTTATTCTGAGTATCTTTCTTTGTCACAAAGGTATATACAGCAAAATTCTGGGTCCTCTTTACATATCCAGTCTTTTAGTCTATATCTTTTTATTGGAGAATTGAGTCCATTGTGTTAATATTATTAAATATTGATTGTTGTTTCCTATTATTTTTGTTGTTAGATATGGAATTATGTTTGTGTGGTTATCTTCTTTTGGGTTTGTTGTAAGAAGATTATTTTCTTGCTTTTTCTAGGGTGTAGTTTCCCTTCTTGTGTTGGAATTTTCCATCTATTATCCTTTGTAAGGCTGGATTTGCAGAAAAATATTGTGTAAATTTGGTTTTGTCATGGAATATCTTGGTTTATAATCAATATGCTAATTGACAGCTTTGCTGGGTATAGTAGCCTGGGCTGGCATTTGTGTTCTCTTAGGGTCTGTATGACATCTGCCCAGGATCTTCTGGCTTTCATGGTCTCTGGTGAGAAGTCTGGTGCAATTCTGATAGGTCTGCATAAAAGCAGAGGTTAGTTGACCTTTTTCTCTTACTGCTTTTAATATTCTTTCTTTGTTTTGTGCTTTGGTGTGTATGACTTATTTTGACAGAAGAAGTTTCTTTTTTTTTTTTTCCTTTTTTTTTTGAGCTGGGACCAACAGGGCCTTGCATTTGCTAGGCAGCGCTCTACCACTGAGCTAAATCCCCAACCCCAAGAGAAGTTTCTTTTCTGATCCAATCTATTTGGAGTTCTGTATGCTTCTTGTATGTTCATGGGTTTCTTTCTTTCTTTCTTTCTTTCTTTCTTTTTTTTTTTTTTTTTAGGTTAGGGAAGTTTTCTTGTATAATTTTGTTGAATATACTTATTGACCCTTTAAGTTTGGAATCTTAGTTCTCTTTTATACCTATTATCCTTAAGTTTGAACTTCTCATTTTTTCCTGGAATTCCTGGGTACTTTGGGTTAGGAGTTTTTTGAATTTCACATTATTTTTGATGGTTGTATCAGTGTTTTCTATGGTATCGTCTGCACCTGAGTTTCTCTCTTCTGTTTCTCTTGTATTCTGTTGTTAATTCTTGTGTCTATGACTCCTAATCTCTTTCTTAGGTTTTCTACCTCCAGGGTTTTCTCCCTTTGTATTTTTTTATTGTTTCTCTTTCCCTTTTTAGATCCTGGATTGTTTTGTTCAATTCCTTCAACTGTTTGGTTGTGTTTTCCTGTAATCCTTTAAGGGATTTTTGTGTTTCCTCTTTAAGGGCTTCTACTTGTTTACCTGTGTTTCCCTGTATTTCTTTAAGGGAGTTACTTACATCCTTTGAAAAGTTTTTATCATCATCCTGATGTGATTTTAAATCCAAATCTTGCTTTTCTGGTGTGTTGGGATATCCAATATTCGCTTAGGTGGAAGAACTGGGCTCTGATGATGCCAAGCAGTCTTGGTTTCTGTTGTATATGTTCCTGTTCTTGCCTATTGATATCTGGTTGTCTCTGGTGTTATCTGGTCTTGTCTCTGCCAGTGACTTGACCCTCCTGTAAGCCTATGTGTCAACACTCCTGGAGACCAGCTTTCTTTTAGAGATATCTAGGTACAGAGAGAACTGTGTTATAAGGTCAGCTCTGGGTGCAGGCAGAAACTGGTAGGATCCTGTCCCAGACTGCTCCTGGCTTCCTGTGTCCTGAAAACTCTAGGCTGGTCTCTCTGAGCAGAAGTGCTTGTCTTACCTCTGCTCTCAGGTATGTCAGAGTTCCTGGGGACAGGATTTTACCTCCAGGCCCAGGCAGATACTTGAAGGATCCTGTCCCTGACTGCCATTAGGTTTCTATGTCCAGAGGGCACTAGGCAATTTCCTCTTGGGCCAGGAATGTGAGCAGAAGTGATGGTGTCCCCTGAGCTCTCAGTATTGTCTTCACTTCTGAGAGTCCAGCTCTCTCCCCCATAAGATTTGGATATAGAGAGCTGTGGGTCAGTGTCAGCTCCAGACACAGACAGAAACTAGAAGGATCCTGTCCTAGACTGCTCCTGGGCTTCTCTGTCCAGAGGGCTTAGGTGGGTTCCTCTTGGGACAGGAATGCGAGCAGAAGTGCTGGTCTCCCCTGAGCTCCCAGGATTGTCCTCACTTGTGAGAGTCTATCCTTTTCCCCCAACGGATTTGGGTACAGATAGTTCTGGGACTGGGCCAGCTCCAGGTGCAGGCAGAAATCTTCCATTGTTTTACTAAACAAATACTTGGTTTCCAGCAGCATACAGATGTATGTGTACTTATACAGGGTCGTCAACTGCCCCAAGGTTTGTGCTGCTTTGCACTCCCACCAGCACAATATGAGAATTCAAGTTAACTCCTTTCCCTTCAGCACTTGTTATTAGAGCTATTATGATGGCACCAAGCTAGTACCTTTATAAATGTCATGAGGTTGATGGCAAATAATGTTAAGCTCATTTCCATTTGGTTTGATAGTCCATAATGTGCCTTTTTGGGAAGTCCTCTTTTAAATTGTTTTTCTCCATCATCTTAATGAGCCTTTTGCATTGAATATTGAAATGGGTTTTCTGTATATATAAATATATGTTATAATATGTAGCACAAGTGTAACATATGAGTACACATAAACGTTATAAATATGTTTGTGTGCTGAAAACATATAAATATATATGTATATACATAATATACACATGTATTCTGGTATATTATATAACTCCTATGGAGAGTACTCTGTTACAATAGTTTTTTTAAAATCCATTATTTGTAGTTTTTGCCATGTTGTCTTAAAAATAAAATATTATTTTAATTTTAATGAAAATTGACTTACCAAATGTTTTATGGTTCATATTTGGTTTCCTGAAGCACCCTTTTTAGATCCAAATTGCATAAATCATTTTCTTTGTTAGAATCTGAACTTTAGTATTTATATTTAAGGACATAATACTTTTCAACTTTAATCAATTAATTTTTTTAAAAAATTTATTAAGTTATTTTTAACAAATTTATTTTTGGTAGTACAAAAATCATAATTGTACATATTTAATTGTAAGGTGATAAATTACATTAGGTCAGACATATCTACTTCCTCTTACTGAATGCTTCTGAATGAAGGTAACTTTCCATGAGAACAATGCATTGTCCTTTCCAAAAAGCAGACAAAATAGTTGTAAATATTTTCCAAAGAGAAATTTTGCATGTATTGATAGTTTTAGGAGTAGAATATTTTCTATACTTCAAAAAGCTTGTCCATATATTAGTCTTTGCTGCAAAATGCATCGACATCACTGATAACTTTATTTTTAGATGGACAATTAGAAATAAAGTCTCTCACACAGCATTGTGGAGTAAACAGAACACTCTTTACTATAGAATGTGTAACATCTCCAGGTTTCATTGTTTCAAACTTGATTCTATTACACATGCCACATAAGTAGTACTCTATGTATTTTCAATAATTTTTTTATTTAACCATGTAACTCAGTTCATAATTATTCTGCTGTGATTTAAAAGTGAAATCAGTTAAGAATGGAAAAGTTCACTCACTTCTCAGCCTTTTGGCTAAGATCAAGTGTAGAATGGAAAAGTTGTACATCTTTTGTGGAGAGAATTTATCAGTATTTCTCTAATCTATGCATTTACCCTTGAGCCAGCAAAACACCCTTTGCTGTTACATTATAAAACATGAGATAGCAAAAACAGAAAAAGTCTTTGCACAGATCAATTATTATAGTACTATTGTCAAGCCCAGAAGTAACTCAAGTGTCAATATAGAATTTGTTGAAAAATGTAGTTTGTCTATATGTTAGATATAGTTATTAAGCATGTAGACGACTTGTTTGCACATCCTCACATTAACACATAGTTAGGAAAAAGCAGAGGCATATGGGGGAAAGTATGTATACTTGTCCTTTTATTTAAGGAGGAAGACAAACAAAAATACTGAAATATACTTTATGTACTAAAAGATTTGTAATTACATCATTTTGAAAATAATAGATTGAAAAAAATTTTAGCAGAGGAGAAAGCTAGAAATATAACATAATTCAAGGAAAATACTTCATTTTATTCATTTGTTTTAAAACATTTATTTCCACATAGCTATTAAACAAATACTAAACTACTTCCAAACAGCTTCTGCATATAAGGAACCCAATGCTAACCATGATGACCTGAGTTCAGTCCCAGAGCCCACAGAATAAGTTTCTATACGTGGTCCTCTGACTTCCACATGCATGCCCTGCATAAAATAAATAAAATGAGTATAAAGTAAAATTTAAAATGCTATGAAGCTGCTTCTAAGAAACAATGAAAAGGAACAAAGAAAATAATTTAGCATTTTCTCAAATTAATGAGCACTATGCTAGAAATAATGACTATTAAATGGCTGTATAAAAAGTATATAGTCTTTTTATCACTATTGCTCTGTAATGCAGTTTGAGGTCAGAGATGGTGATTTCCACAGATTTTCTTTTATTGTTGAGAATAATTTTTTGCTATCCTGGATTTTTGTTATCCCAAAGTAAAAAGACTGGAAAAAATTTTCCAAGCAGATGCTCAAAAGAAACAGGCTGGAGTAGCCATTCTAATATCCAATAAAGTAGACTTTCAACCAAAAGGTATCAAAGGATACAACGTACTCATTAAAGGAAAAATCCACCAAGATAAACTCTCAATTCTGACATCTATGCCCCAAATGAAAGGGCATCCGCATTTGTAAAAGAAAAGTTATTGAAGCTCAAAGAATACATTGAACCTCACACAATAATAGTAGGAGATTTCAATACCCCACTAGAAAAAATGGTCAGATCATGGAAACAGAAACTAAACAGAGACATAGTAAAGATATGAACCAAATGAATTTAACAGATATCTACAAAACATTTCACCCTAAAAGCAAAATAATATACCTATTTCCCAGCACCTCATGGTACCTTCTCAGAAATCGACCATATAATTGGATACAAAACAAATCTCAACAGATACAAGGTCATTGAATTAATTGCATGTATTTGATTGGATCACCACAGACTAAAGCTGGTCTTCAATAACAACAAAACCAACAGAAAGCATACCGCCACATGGAAGCTGAACATTGCTCGACTCAATGATAACTTGGTCAGGGAAGAAATAAAAAAAATTTTAGAATTTAATGAAAATGAAGGCACAACATATCCAAACTTATGGGACACAATGGAAGTAATGCTAAGAGCAAAGCTCATAGCCCCGAGTGGCTCCATAAGATAAAATTGGAAAGATCATACACTAGCAGGTTAACGTCACATCTGAAAACTATAGAAGAAGGAGGAGGAGGAGGAGGAGGAGGAGGAGGAGGAGGAGGAGGAGGAGGAGGAGGAGGAGGAAGAAGAAGAAGAAGAAGAAGAAGAAGAAGAAGAAGAAGAAGGAAGGCAAAAGAAGAAGAAGGGAGGAGGAGGAGGAGGAGGGAGGAGGAGGAGGAGGAGGAGGAGGAGGAGGAGGAGGAAAATACACCCAAGAGGAGTAGATGGCAGGAAATAATCAATCAAACGCAGGGCTTAAATAGACCTAGTAGAAACAAAGAGAACCTTGCAAAAAAATCAACAAAACTAGGACCTGGTTCTTTGAGAAAATCAACAAGATAGATAACCTTTAGACAAATAATCAGAGGACACAGAGACAGTATACAAATCAACAAAATCAGGAATGAATAGGGAGATATAACAACAGAAACTGAGCAAATTAAAAAAATAACCAGATCCTACTACAAAAGTCTATGTTTAACAAAACTGGAAAATCTATATGAAATGGGTGATTTTCTAAACAGATACCACATAACAAAGTTAAATGAGGATCAGATAAACCATCTAAACAGTCCCATAACCCTTAAGGAAATAGAAGCAGTCATTAAGTCTCCCAACCAAAAAAGCACAGGGCCAAATGACTTTAGTGCAGAATTCAATAATCAGATGGTCAAAGAAGACCTACTACCAATAATTCTCAAAGTATTCCACAAAATAGAAAGAGAAGGGACACTACACAATTACCCTTATATCAAAACCACAAAAAGACCTAAAAAAGAAAGAGTACATCAGACCAATTTCACTCATGAATATCAATTAAAAAATACTCAATAAAATTCTTACAAACCAAATAAAAGCCTTTCATAAAATACAGCACACCTTCATGTTAAAAGTATTGTAGAGATCAGGAATTGAAGGCTCATACCTAAATATAATAAAAGCAATATACAGTAAACCAATAGCCAGCATCAAACTGAAAGGAGAGAAACTCAAAGCACTCCCATTAACATTAGGGACAAGACAAGACTGTGTACTCTCTACCTACCTATTGAATATACTTCTCTAGTCGGAGCAATTAGACAACAAAAGGAGATCAAAGAGATACAAATTGGGAAGGAGGGAGTCAAGATATCACTATTTGCAGATGATATAAAATATACATAAATGACCCCAAAAGTTCTACCAGAGAACTCCTAAACCTGATAAACAACTTTAGCAAAGTGGCTTGGTATAAAATTAACTCAAAGAAATCAGTAACCTTCCCCTACTCAAAGGATAAACAGACTGAGAAAGAAATTACTGAAACAACACCCTTCACAATAGTCACAAATGTTATAAAATATTTTGGTGTGACTAACCAAGCAAGTGAAAGATGTGCATGACAAGAACTTCAAGTCCCCGAAGAAAGCAATCTATGAAGACATTCTTAACAATAAAAGAATTTCTTGGGGGAATCACCATCCCTGACCTCAAACTGTATTGCAGAGTAATAATGATAAAAAACTGTATTGTATTATTACAGAGACAGGCAGGTAGATCAGTGGAAGAGAGTTGGAGACCCAGAAATTAACCCACATACCTATGGTCATTGATCTTTGACAAAAAACATTAAACCATTCAGTGGAAAGAAGACTGCATTTTCAACAAATGTTGTTGGTTCAACTGGTGGTCTGTATGTGGAAAAATGCAAATTGATCTATTCTTATCTCTTTGTACAAAGCTAAAGTCCAAGTGGATCAAGTACCTCCACATAAAACCTGATACACTGAATCTAATTGAAGAAAAAGTAAGGAAGAGCCTTTAACAGATCCGCTCAGGGTAAAATTTCCTAAACAGAAAACTAATGGCTTATGCTCTTCCATAAACAAAGTGGACAGGACAAAAGGCAAGGGACACTACCAATAGGGTAAAATGGCAACCCACAGATTGTGAAAAGATCACTACCAACCCTATTTCTGGGAGAGTGCTAATATCCAAAATGTAAAAAGCACTCAAGAAATTAGACTCTAGAGAGCAAAATAACCCTTTGGAAAAAATGGAGTACAGAACTAAACAGACAATTCTCAATTGAGGAATCTCTAATGGCTGAAAAGCACATAAAGAAATGCTCAACATCCTTAGTCATCAGAAAAATGAAAATCAAAATGACTCTGTAATTTCACCACACCAATCAGGATAGCAGATGCTGGCAAGGTTGTGGAGAAAGAGGAACACTTCTCCATTGCTGGTGGGAGTAGAAGCTGGTAAAAGCATGTTGGAAATCAATCTGGTGGTTTCTGGAAAAATTGGAAATAGTTCTACCTGAAGATACCTGTACTGGGCATACACTGAAAAATGCTCCAACATATAACAAGGACACATGTTCCACTATGTTTATAGCAGCCTTATTTATTATAGCCAGAAGCAAGAAACAACCCAGATGTCCTTCAACAGAAAAATGGATACAGAAAATGTAGTACATCTACACAATGCAGTACACTAAGCTATTAAAAACAATGACTTCGACTTCCGGTGTTTGGCCAGACTCCCGGACCAGCGGAGGATCCCTGCCTTCAGCAGCTCTCTGCTCCCAGGCCCTCTGGAGGGGAGTTCTTGCCGCCTGGTCGGGCGGGCTCTCCTGAGGCAGCAGAGCGGAGGAGACCACCAACGCTGCCCACCCCTGCCCACATCCCTGGCCCAGGAGGAAACTGTATCACGGCCTCCTGGGTACCCGTAGAGGAGGGCCCAGGAGCAGCAGATCCACTGCCTGAGACACCGCACCTGAAGGGACCGACCGGATAAACAGTTCTCTGCACCCAAATCCCTGTGGGAGGGAGAGCTAAACCTTCAGAGAGGCGGACACGCCTGGGAAAAACCAGAAGAGACTGCACGCTGCACACAGTACTAACCCCCAGAGGAAAACAAAAGCTATCTGGAACCCTGGTGCACCAAACCTCCCAGAGAAGGCAGGCGCAGATCTTCCTGGCTGCTGAGGCCATTGGAGAGCTCATAAACCCAACTTGTGACAAACTTGAGCCTGGGGACCACAGGTAAGACAAACTTTTCTGCTACAAAACGCTTGCCTGGTGAACTCAAGACACAGGCTCTAGGAACAACTGAAGACCTGTGTCTTGGGGTTCTGAGCAAGTCGTTTGCTTAGCAAAGGTTGTCTTACCTGTGGTCCCCAGGCTCAAGTTTGCTCGCGGGTGTTGCCTATGAGCTCTCCACACGGCCCCCTCAGCAGCCAGGAAGATCTACGCCCGCCCCTTCCGGAGAGGTTTGGTGCCTGGGTTCCAGATAGCTTTGTTTTCCTCTGGGGTCAGATACTGTGTGCAACGTGCAGTCTCTTCTGGTTTCCCAGGCGTGTCCGCCTCTCTGAAGGTTTAGCTCTCCCTCCACAGGATTTGGGTGCAAAGAACTGTTTATCGGTCGGTCCCTTCCAGGTGCGGTGTCTCAGACGCAGGATCTGGCGGTTCCTGGGCCCTCCTTCGGGTACCCAGGAGGCGACCACAGTTTCCTCCCCCAGGGATGTATTGGGCAGGTGGGCAGTTGGTGGTCTCCTCCAGCTCTGCTGCCTCAGGGAGAGCCCGCCCGACCAGGCGTGCAAGAAACTCCCCAGAGGGCCTGGGAGCAGGAGAGCTGCTGAAGGCAGGATCCTCCGCTGGTCCGGGGATCTGGCCAAACACCGAAGTCGAAGTCATTGTTTTTAATAGTTTAGTGTACTGCATTGTGTAGATGTACTACACATTTTCTGTATCCATTTTCTGTTGAAGGACATCTGGGTTGTTTCTTGCTTCAATATAATAAATAAGGCTGCTATAAACATAGTGGAACATGTGTCCTTGTTATATGTTGGAGCATTTTTCAGTGTATACCCAGTACAGGTATCTTCAGGTAGAAACTATTTCAATTTTCCAGAAACCACCAGATTGATTTCCAACATGCTTTTACCAGCTTCTACTCCCACCAGCCAATGGAGAAGGGTTCCTCTTTCTCCACAACCTTTTGCCAGCATCTGCTATCCTGATTGGTGTGGTGGAAATTACAAGTCATTTGATTTTCATTTTCTGATACTAAGGATGTTGAGCATTTTCTTTATGTGCTTTTCAGCCATTAGAGATTCCTCAATTGAGAATTGTCTGTTTAGTTCTGTACTCCATTTTTCCAAAGGGTTATTTTGCTCTCTAGAGTCTAATTTCTTGAGTGCTTTTACATTTTGGATATTAGCACTCTCCCAGAAATAGGTTGGTAGTGATCTTTCACAATCTGTGGGTTGCCATTTTACCCCCATTGGTAGTGTCCCTTGCCTTTTGTCCTGTCCACTTTGTTTATGGAAGAGCATAAGCCATTGGTTTTCTGTTTAGGAAATTTTACCTGAGCGGATCTGTTAAAGGCTCTTCCTTTTTTCTTCAATTAGATTCAGTGTATCAGGTTTTTGTGGAGGTACTTGATCCACTTGGACTTTTAGCTTTGTTACAAAGAGATAAATAACAGATCAATTTGCATTTTCCACATACAGACCACCAGTTGAACCAACAACATTTGTTGAAAATGTGTCTTCTTTCCACTGAATGGTTTTAATGTTTTTTGTCAAAGATCATTGACCATAGGTATGTGGGTTAATTTCTGGGTCTCCAACTCTCTTCCACTGATCTACCTGCCTGTCTCTGTAATAATACAATACAGTTTTTTATCATTATTACTCTGCAATACAGTTTGAGGTCAGGGATGGTGATTCCCCCAAGAAATTTTTATTGATTAAGAATGTCTTCATAGATTGCTTTCTTCGGGACTTGAAGTTCTTGTCATGCACATCTTTCACTTGCTTGGTTAGTCACACCAAAATATTTTATAACATTTGTGACTATTGTGAAGGGTGTTGTTTCAGTAATTTCTTTCTCAATCTGTTTATCCTTTGAGTAGGGAAGGTTACTGATTTCTTTGAGTTAATTTTATAAACCACTTTGCTAAAGTTGTTTATCAGGTTTAGGAGTTCTCTGGTAGAACTTTTGGGATTCATTTATGTATATTTTATATCATCTGCAAATAGTGATATCTTGACTCCTCCTTCCAATTTGTATCTCTTTGATCTCCTTTTGTTGTCTAATTGCTCCGACTAGAGAAGTATATTCAATAGGTGAGTAGAGGTACACAGTCTTGTCTTGTCCCTAATGTTAATGGGAGTGTTTGAGTTTTCTCTCCCTTTCAGTTTGATGCTGGCTATTGGTTTTTACTGTATTGCTTTTATTATATTTAGGTATGAGCCTTCAATTCTGATCTCTACAATACTTTTTTTAAATATGAAGGTGTGCTGTATTTTTATGAAAGGCTTTTATTTGGTTTGTAAGAATTTTATTGAGTATTTTTAATTGATATTCATGGAGTGAAAGTGGTCTGATGTACTCTTTCTTTTTAGGTCTTTTGTGGTTTTGATATAAGGGTAATTGTGTGTGTCCTTCTCTTTTTATTTTGTGGAATACTTTGAGAAATTATTGGTAGTAGGTCTTCTTTGACCATCTGATTATTAATTCTGCTAAAGTCATTTGGCCCTGTGCTTTTTGGTTGGGAGACTTAATGACTGCTTCTATTTCCTTAAGGGTTATGGGACTGTTTAGATGGTTTATCTGATCCTCATTTAACTTTGTTATGTGGTATCTGTTTAGAAAATCACCCATTTCATATAGATTTTCCAGTTTTGTTAAACATAGACTTTTGTAGTAGGATCTGGTTATTTTTTTAATTTGCTCAGTTTCTGTTGTTATATCTCCCTATTCATTCCTGATTTTGTTGATTTGTATACTGTCTCTGTGTCCTCTGATTATTTGTCTAAAGGTTATCTATCTTGTTGCTTTTCTCAAAGAACCAGGTCCTAGTTTTGTTGATTTTTTTGCAAGGTTCTCTTTGTTTCTACTAGGTCTATTTAAGCCCTGCGTTTGATTGATTATTTCCTGCCATCTACTCCTCTTGGGTGTATTTTCCTCCTCCTCCTCCTCCTCCTCCTCCTCCTCCTCCTCCTCCTCCTCCTCTCCCCTTCTTCTTCTTCCTTCTTCTTCTTCTTCTTCTTCTTCTTCTTCTTCTTCTTCCTCTCCTCCTCCTCCTCCTCCTCCTCCTCCTCCTCCTCCTCCTCCTCCTCCTCCTCCTTCTTCTTCTATAGTTTTCAGATGTGACGTTAACCTGCTAGTGTATGATCTTTCCAATTTTATCTTATGGGCTCAGGGCTATGAGTTTGCTCTTAGCATTACTTCCATTGTGTCCCATAAGTTTGGATATGTTGTGCCTTCATTTTTCATTAAATTCTAAAATTTTTTTATTTCTTCCCTGACCAAGTTATCATTAGTCGAGCAATGTTCAGCTTCCATGTGGCCCATTGCTTTCTGTTGGTTTGTTGTTGTGAAGACCAGCTTTAGTCTGTGGTGATCAATCAAATACATGCAATTAATTCAATGACCTTGTATCTGTTGAGATTTGTTTGTATCCACTATATGGTCATTTCTGAGAAGGTACCATGAGGTGCTGGGAAATAGGTATATTATTTTGCTTTTAGGGTGAAATGTTTTGTAGATATCTGTTAAATTCATTTGTTCATATCTTTACTATGTCTCTCTGTTTAGTTTCTGTTTCCATGATCTGACCATTTTTTTCTAGTGGGTATTGAAATCTCCTACTATTATTGTGTGAGGTTCAATGTATTCTTTGAGCTTCAATAACTTTTTTTTTACACAAATGCGGATGCCCTTTTTCATTTTGGGGCATAGATGTCAGAATTGAGAGTTTATCTTGGTGGATTTTTCCTTTGATGAATATGAAGTGTCCTTCCTTATGTTTTTTGATGACTTTTAGTTGAAAATTGATTTTATTTGATATTAGAATGGCTACTCCAGCCTGTTTCTTTTGAGCATCTGCTTGGAAAAATTTTTTTCCAGTCTTTTTGCTTTGGGATAACAAAAATCCAGGATAGCAAAAATTATTCTCAACAATAAAGAAAATCTGTAAAATCCTGTCTCGACCTCAAACTGCATTACAGAGCAATAGTGATAAAAGACTATATACTTTTTTATGCAATACATTTAATAGTCATTATTTCTAGCATAGTGCTCATTAATTTTGAGAAAAATGCTAAATTTTTTTGTTCCTTTTCATTGTTTCTTAGAAGCAGCTTCATAGCATTTTAAATTTTACTTTATATCATTTTATTTATTTTATGCAGAGGCATGCATGTGGAAGTCAGAGGACCCGCGATATAGAAACTTATTCTGTGGGCTCTGGGACTGAACTCAGGTCATCATGGTTAGCATTGGGTTCATATATGCAGAAGCTGTTTTGGGAAGTAGTTTAGTATTTGTTTTAATAGCTATGTGGAAATAAAATGTTTTAAAACAAATGAATAAAATGAAGTATTTTCCTTTGAATTATGTTATATTTCTAGCTTTCTCCTCTGCTAAAATTTTTTTCAATCTATTATTTTCAAAATGATGTAATTACAAATCTTTTAGTACATAAAGTATATTTCAGTATTTTTGTTTGTCTTCCTCCTTAAATAAAAGGACAAGTATACATACTTTCCCCCATATGCCTCTGCTTTTTCCTAACTATGTGTTAATGTGAGGATGTGCAAACAAGTCGTCTACATGCTTAATAACTATATCTAACATATAGACAAACTACATTTTTCAACAAATTCTATATTGACACTTGAGTTACTTCTGGGCTTGACAATAGTACTATAATAATTGATCTGTGCAAAGACTTTTTCTGTTTTTGCTATCTCATGTTTATAATGTAACAAAAAAGGGTGTTTGCTTTTGGCTCAAGGGTAAATGCATAGATTAGAGAAATACTGATAAATTCTCTCCCACAAAAGATGTACAACTTTCCATTCATTCTACACTTGATCTTAGCCAAAAGGCTGAAGTGAGTGAACTTTTCATTCTTAACTGATTTCTTTTAAATCACAGCAGAATAATTATGAACTGAGTTACATGGTTAAATAAAAAATTATTGAAAATACATAGAGAGTACTACTTATGTGGCATGTGTAATAGAATCAAGTTTGAAAACAATGAAACCTGGAGATGTTACACATTCTATAGTAAAAAGAGTGTTCTGTTTACTCCCACAATGCTGTGTGAGAGACTTTATTTTCTAATTGTCCATCTAAAAATAAAGTTATCAGTGATATTCGGTACATTTTTAGCAAAAGACTAATATATGGACAAGCTTTTTAGTATAGAAAATATTCTACTCCTAAAACTATCAATACGTACAAAATTTCTCTTTGGAAAATATTTACAACTATTTTGTCTGCTTTTGGAAAAGGACAATGCATTGTTCTCATGGAAATTACCTTCATTCAAAGCATTCAGTAAAAGAAATAGATATGTCTGACCTAATGTAATTTATCACCTTACAATTAAATATATTGCAATTATGATTTTTGTACTACCAAAAATAAATTGTTAAAATAACTTAATAAATTTTAAAAATTAATTGATTAAAGTTGAAAAGTATTATGTCCTTAATATAAATAAAGTTCAGATTCTAACAAAGAAAATGATTTATGCAATTTGGATCTAAAAGGGTGCTTCAAGGAAACTAAATATGAACCATAAAACATTTGGTAAGTCAATTTTCATTAAAATTAAAATAATTTTTATTTTTAAGACAACATAACCACAAAACTACAAATAATGGATTTTAAAAAACTATTGTAACAATTACTCTCCATAGGGTTATATAATATACCAGAATACATGTGTATATTATGTATATACATATATATTTATGTTTTCAGCACACAAACATATTTATAACGTTTGTAATGTGTACTCATATGTTTACACTTGTGCACATATTATAACATATATTTATATATACAGAAAACCATTTCAATATTCAATGCAAAACAGGCTCATTAAGATGATGGAAAAACAATTTAAAAGTTTCCCAAAAAGGCACATTTATGGACTATCAAACCAAATGGAAATGAAGCTTAACATTTGCCATCAACCTCATGGCATTTTATAAAAGGTACTAGCTTGGTGCCATCCATAATAGCTCTAATAACAAATGCTGAAGGAAAGGAGTTAACTTGAATTCTCATATTGTGCTGGTGGGAGTGCAAAAGCAGCACAAACCTTGGGGTGATTGACATGACCTGTAAGTACACATACATCTGTATGCTGCTGGACCAAGTATTTGTTTAGTAAAACAATGGAAGATTTCTGCCTTTTGCACCTGGAGCCCAGCCCAGTCCCAGAACTGTCTGTACCCCCAATCCGTTGGGGGAAAAGGATGTAGACTCTCACAAGTGAGGACAATCCTGGGAGCTCAGGGAGACCAGCACTTCTGCTCACATTCCTGTCCCCAGAGGAACCCACCTAAATACTCTGGACAGAAAGCCCAAGGAGCAGTCTAGGACAGGATCCTTCTAGTTCTGTCTGTGTCTGGGCTGACACTGACCCTAGCTCTCTCTCCAAATCTTATGGGGGGAGAGGCTGGACTCTCAAGTGAAGACAATACTGAGGCTCCAGGGGACACCATCACTTCTGCTCATTCCTGGCCCAAGAGAAGTGCTTACTGCCCTCTGGACACCAGAAACCTAATAGCAGTCAGGGACGGATCCTTCAAGTATCTGCCTGGGCCTGGAGGTAAAATCTGCCGGGGCTCGGCATACCTGAGCAGAGGTAGACAAGCACTTCTGTTCAAGGAGACAGCCCTAGAGTTTTTTTCAGGACCTGAGGAAGCCAGGAACTTCCAGTCTGGGACAGGATCCTGCAGTTTCTGCCTGCACCCAGAGCTGACCTGATAGGACACAGTTCTCTGTACTCTAGATATCTCTAAAAAGAAAGTTGGTTCCAGGGAGTGTGGACACATAGGCTTACAGGAGGGTCAAGTCACTGGCAGAGACAAGACCAGATAACACCAGAGACAACCAGGATATCAATAGGAGCAAGAATTGAGGAACATATACGAAGAAACTAAGACTGCTTGGCAATCATCAGAGCCCAGTTCTTCCACCCATGCTGAATATTGATATCCCAACACACCAGAAAAGCAAGATTTGGATTTCGAAATCCACATCAGGATGATGATAAAAACCTTTGAAAGGATGTAAGTAATTCAAAAGGAAATACAGGGAAACACAGGTAAACAAGGAAGCCCTTTAAAGAGAAATACACAAAAATCCCTTTAAAAGGATTACGAGGAAAACATACAAACCAAATAGTTAGGTGAATTGAATGTCAAACGGGATCTACAGGAAAGAGAAACAATACAGATAGGAAAACCACAGAAAGAGATTAGAGTCAGTAGACACAGATTAATATAGAATACAAGAGAAACAGAAGAGAAACCAGGTGAGATTATCACATGAAAACACATGATACAACCATCAAAAATAGTGAGAATTCACCCTAAACTCAGTAACGTGAGAATTGCAGGAAAATGAGAAGTTCACTTAGAGATATGTATAAGAGAATTAAGATTCCAAACTTAGCAATAGCATATTCAATCAAAATTATACAAGAAAAACTCCTCTAAACCTAGAAAGAAAGAAAGAAAGAAAGAAAGAAACCACGAACTACAAGAAGGCACAACTCCCAAATAGATTGATCAGAAAAGAAACTTCTCTGGGGTTGATTTAGTCAGTGGTAGAGCGCTGTCTACAAAAGCAAGGCCCTGTCGGTCCCGCCCAGAAAAGGAGAAAAACGTCTTTCTGTCAAAATCACAGAGCCCAGTGCGCACAAAAACAAAGAAAAGAATATAAAAGCGTAAAAGAGAAAGCAGTCAAATCTAACCCTCTGTTTATGCGAGACCTAATCAAATTGTATTAGACTTCTCACATAGAGACTTGAAGCAGATGCAGATCATAAGACCCCAAGAGAGAACACAAAGATGACAGCACAGTTACACCCAGCAAAGTGTCAATTAGCATATTGATTATAAACCAGATTCTATGACAAACCAAATTTACATCAATATCTCAGAGTATAGATGTGAAGATAGTAGAAAGCAAGCGATAACTTATAACAAAACCCAAAAGACGACACAAACATAATTCATATCAACAAAATAATAGAAACATCAATCACATTTAATAATACACAATGACCCAATAGAGATATAGACTCAAAAAGATGATATGTAGAGGACCCAGTAATTTGCTGTATACCTTTGTGACAAAGAAAGATACTCAGAATAAAAGGTTAAGACATCTTCCACAGTGGTCCAGAAAAAAAGTTTGACAGACATTCTAAGATTGAATGAATTGACTGTCAAATAGCAGTTAACAGACAAGGAGGACACTTATATTCATCAATGGAAAAACTACCAAGATGACTCTCACCCTTGAATATATACTCCAAAATGCAAGGACTATGCATTTCATAAAAAGAAATCTACTAGCTCAGCACACGCTGCCCCTCACACTAATAGTGGGAGATTGCAACACCTCTCATTCTCATCAATGACAAAACCAAACAGAGACAGAGAGATCTAAGATAGCTATGAACCAAAATGGATTTGATAGATATTAGTAGAACATTTCATCCTAAAACAAAGAATATACTCTTTCCTCAGCACCGCAGTATCTCTCCAAAACTGGAAACATAATCGAGTCACAAGAGAGGTCTCACCAGATAAGCAGAGAGGGACACTCTCCATTTTTGCTGGATTGTCATGGTCTGTCCCACGTGTACTCTTTTTGGATGGGTGTCTTAGTCTCTGGGAGCTCTGGCTGGTTGGTATTGTTGCTCCTATGGGGTTGCAACCCTTCAGCTCTTCCAACCCTTTCTAAGTCTCCATTGGGAATCTCTTCTCAGTTCAGTGGTTATCTGGGAGCATCCTCTCTCAGTATTTGTCATGCTCTGACAGAGCCTCTCAGGAGACAGCAAAATCAGACTCCTGTCAGCTTTGCATCTGGCATGCAAGATCATCTGACGGTATGTATATGGGCTGGATACCAAGGTGGGGCAAAATCTGAATGGCTTTTCCTTCAGTCTGCCCCAAACTTTTCTCCATGTTTCCTCCTATGAAGTATTTTTTGTTCCCCCTTCTAGGAAGGACTGAAGCATCTGCACTTTGACTGTCCTTCTTGAGCTCCATGTGGTCTGTGGATGGTATCTTGGGTAATTTGAGCTTTTTAGGGCTAACATCCACTCATCAGTGGGTGCAGATCATGTATGTTTTCTGTGATTAGGTTACCACATTCAGGATATTTTCTAATTCCATCCATATGCCTAAGAATTTCATGAAGTCATTGTTTTTACAGCTGAATAGCTCTAGAAAGTTTTTAATTTCTTTTATTTCTTCCTTGATCAAGTTATCTTTGAGTAGAGTACTGTGCAGCTTCCACGTGTATGTGGACTTTCTGTCATTTTTATTGTTATTGAGGACCAGTGATAGGATATGTGGGACTATTTCCATCTTCTTATATCTCTTGAGGCCTGTTTTTTAGACCAACTATATGGCCGATTTTGGAGACGATACCATGAAGAGCTGGAGAAGAAAATTCTTTTGTTTTATAGATGAAATGTCTCAGGATAGCACGTTAAATCCACTTTGGCTCCTAAGTTCTTTTAGTTTCTTTGTGTCTTTGTTTTGTTTCTGTTTCCATGATCTGTCTGTTACATACATATAGATATATATACATACATATATATACATACATATATACATATATACATACATATATATATATAGTGTTCTTCCTTATCTTTTTTGATACTTTTTGGTTGAAAAGTCGACTTTATTCTATGCTAGAATGACTATTCCAAACTTGTTTCTTGGGACTATTTGCTTGAAAATTGTTTCCAGCCTTTTACTCTGAAGTAATGTCTGTCTTGTCACAGAGGTGCTTTCTCTTCTTTCTCTTTTTCTGAGCTGAGACCCAACCTTAGGGCCTTGCACTTGCTAGGGCAAGCGTCACCACTGAGCTAAATCCCCAAACCTGAGGTGTTTCTTTCACAGCAAAATGTTGTTCTTTATATATCCAGTCTGTAGTCTATGTCTTTTATTGATTATTTGAGTCCATTGATGTTATGAGTATTGGGGAATTGTGCTTTGTTGTTTCTGTTATTTTGTATGTCAGAGGTACATTATGTTTGGCATAACTCTCATTTCTCATTTGTTGCACGTTTTCATGCTTTTCAGGGTAGCTCCCATCTTGAAGTGGAGCTTTCCATCTATTATCCTCTGTAAGACTAGAATTTTGCTCAGATATTGTGAAAATTTGTTTTGATGGAAATGCTTGAAGTTTATCCATCTATTTATAGTAGATACTATACAGTTTTGCTGCTATGCAGTAGTTTAAGATGGTCACTGCATTCTTAGGGTCTAGGTATGATCTGCTCCAGGATCTCTCTCTAGCCATCTCTCAGAGAGAAGTCTGAGTCATTCTGATTAGTCTGCCTTTTTATAGGATTACTTGATCTTTTCCCTTACTGCTTTTTAATGTTTTCTTTTGTTTTATGCATTTGGTGTTTTACTATTATGTGATAGAAGGAATTTTTTCTGTTAAATCTATATGGAGTTCTGTAGGCTCGTGTTTATGAGCATCTCTTGTAGGCGGTAAAGTTTTCTTCTGTAATTTTGTTGAAGATATTTACTGGACCTTGTTGGGAAATAGTTTGCTCTCTAAATCCATTATCCCTTATGTTTGATCTTTTCACTGTGTCCTGGGATTTCTGGATGTTTTGGGTTAGAGATTTTTGTGTTGTATTTTCTTTTGGACAGTAGTGTCATGCCATGGTATCTTGTCCCCTGATATTCTATTCTATCTCTTGTATTCTTGTCAATGCTTGCATCTATAACTCCCAAACCCTTTTCTAGGTTTCTATTTCAGGGTTATCTCCTCAGGTTTGTATTATTTCCACTTTCAGATTCTGGATCGCTTTTCAATTCTTTCTGGTTTGGCCACTTTTTGTCTTTTCTTCTTTAGGCTTCTACTAGTTTTCTGTAAAGGTGTCTGTATTTTTCATGGAGTTATTTACATCTGCCCCCAGAGTCCCTCTAATGTCTTCATGAGTTATAGATTTTAAATCAAAGTCTTGCTTTTTCATTGTCAGTTCAGATACCCTAGGATCTCTGTGTAGGGGGAACTCGCATTCTGATGATTCCAAGTGGCCTTGGTTTCTATTGCTAGTTCCTTCCTTTCATCTGATACAGCTTATCTCTGGTGTAGCTGGTCTTGCGTTCTCTATAATGCCTGATACGCCCTAAAGCCTGTGTCAGCACTACTGGGAGACCAGCCTCTCCAAAGGATCTGGTCTAACAAACCTTTTTGATGAATTTGTAAGAACTGAACTCAAACCTTCCCATTGTCGCTGTCAAGTTCTCTTACCTACTGAACTATCTCCGCAACACTAGATAGTGATGTATTTATTTACCAGATGTGGTAAAAGGGTCATAATTTAGAGAACATACAGATAGTCAGAATCTATTGAGAATGATAGTTTGTTTATCTTTTGTTTTATACATAAGTTCTCACAGCCAGTTCTAAATAATCAATAATAACCAGGCTCTCTATTTTGGACAAATCACAATTTCATGTGGCTTCCAAGTTCCTAAAAGTAAAAAGAACTTCCAGTCTTTCGAAATCATGACTTTATCATGTTAGCTTTGGTGTTTGTTTTGCTTGTTTGTGTGTAATTTTGTTGCTCTAAAATGACACTGAGCCCTTCAAATTCTGAAATAGTCTTTGAATCCTGGAACTTTATCTTTTAATCAACAGTTAAAATAAGATATATTTCATATATATATGAAATTTATTAAAATAAAAGCAGAATAAAGCAAAGATTTCTTATTGCCAAAATAGTAAATAGAAGAAGATAAGTCCTAGCTCTAAAAACTGAAGTTAAGGAAAGGACTGAGAAATAGAGCAAAATATCAACAGTGGGCTTCAGGCAATTCTGAATTCTTAGGATTTCATGATTGGTGAAGAAGAAAAAAATTCACATAGTATTACAAATGTTGCCGCTGACCTATTGACATTAAGTCTAATTTGCCTCCTCAAACTATCATAGCATCTTTTCCTGAATAGTTCATCCCAGCCAGTCCACCCACATTTATAAAGAGATTGACATTGGCTTTTTGGAAGTTTCATAGACAAAATGCACTCAAACACTAGCAATGATGAATACGAAGGGGAAAAGTTTTACAAAATATTTAAGCAACCACATCTGTGATCACATATTTATCTAAGGATATACGTACCTTCCATCAGCTCAAATTCTTATAACAGTATGAAGTAGAAGCTCCACATGCGTGGTAAGGCTTATCAGGGTGCAAGAGAGATGAATAGTTTCCCTGGAGTATTCCTTACCCAAAAAGATGCTGAAGGAAGGAGAGGTTAAGTCATTAACCCACAGCCTTTTAAAATGTCAACTATAGATCCAGTACTCAGGCTCGTACCAGTCTCCACTTGAGAATGTAAGATAATCTATGTCTGACAAAACAAGTTGAAATTTCTTGTTTTTCTTTAGAACATGCCTTTATAATCAATGATAGAACAGTTTGTTCTGGCCTCTGAAAGTACATGTTTCTCTCTAGCATTTTCTCTAAAACTGCCAGCCTTGCAACCAGCATCAGATATCATTTAGCCACAAGCATTCTATTTAGGCTCCACTGTGCATATTTTATGAAGTTGTCCCCATGTTTCTTTCAACCCTTAATTCTGTAGAGAGGGTAAATTTAAAAAGGATTGCCAAAAGAATGCTTAAATTGAGAAATTGTTATCTGATTCCCAGATAAAGAAGTCCATCCTGAAGCAGTTAAAGGCAGAATAAATTCCAAAGACTCTGAAAATCTGAGGTATGAGGAAGGTATGCTGGGCTTGCCCATTTACTATCTCCAAGTTTTATTCATCCTCCAAAGAAACACTTGCTGTCTGTTCCTGTTGTATGCTCAAATTTTGAGTTTGAGCTTGATAAATTTAAAATCATTTAGTATAATTTAAATGTTTAAAATTATAGTGTTTCTGGATGTGTCTTTGGGAGAGTTTTTCAGAGAAATTTAACTGAGACTCTCGAGTCACTTTGAAGTTGGGGGATAACATCCCATGTTTCTTTATACTGACTATAAGGGAAAGGAAGACAGAAAACTGAATTCCAGAAATCCCCCCCTTCTCTCTGTCCCCTCTCTCCCCTCCCTCCTCTTCCTTTATGGATACAATATGATCCACTGTTTCACTCTCCCACTTTCATAATTTCCCCTCTATGGAGGCCTGTAACCCTTCAATCTGTGAGCAAACATAAACCATTTTTTTTCCTAAATTGTTAATACTTATTTACATGATATGTACCTTGTTACACAACTGTAATACAATTTTTGCTAGACATTAATTGAAAGTATCACTTGGTTTTCCTAGATCCAAGCAGAACAAGTTAAAATGTGAGAATGATTCTGGAGATTATTTCAGATTGTCTAAGGAACAATTTCCCAAAGAAAATAAAATACTGGACAATTCATTTTACATTGAGACAAAAGGGGGTACCTTTATAATATATATATATATATATTACATATATGTATATGTTTTAATGTATTTTATATATATTGAACCAGTCTATAAGCATGTAAATATATAACATCACATTTTAGAACCAATATTTATATCATTTTCATACCCATGACCTAATGTAAATCTTGTCAACACTCTTGAATAGATTTATCCTAAAAGGATGTTTTTCATCACTCTCTAATTCCACATAACCCTTTCAAACAAAGTGAAGAGGTAACTTCTATATTTTATTAAATTTTCTAAGAAAAATTATACCTTCGAAAACTTATGGGAAAGACTGACAGTTCTGTATATCAACAAAACAAGAATAATATTACTATTGTGGACTGTAGGAAGAGGCAAATAGAGAAGCCTCCATTTCCATTAGAAATAATAACAGCAACAAAATATTAAGTTGTAAAGGACTCATCATGATGACAGTGTTATAAGGGATTTGGTTAGGTTTGTTTATATCAAAGTTGTAGGACATTCTATTGTTAGTCAGCAAAGTGAGTATACTCCTACCATTTTAACAGTAAATTAGTATGTGCACAAAATGCAATTTAATTCAGATTAAATACTTGAGACAGAATGTGGAAAATGTTATAATGTTCAATGTTGGATCCTATAAAACTTTCCCTTTTTTCAGCTTTTACCCTGTTTACTCAGGAAGTGAAAAGAAACTGGCTGTGTCTCTTGCAACCTGTGAAAGGTGAGCTGGATTGTTAATAATAGACAAGTCTCTCACATCTTAACTTGGTAAAATTTAACAGCTTCACTTGTACCAACCTCAGAATCCAAGGGAAATATCATTCTACAATGAGATATTTTGCCTGCATTTCTCACATTCATGTTGGATTTAAAAATGTGTCCTAACTTTGCTAAGAATTTCAAGACATGAAGCAGAATCATGTCTGCAGAAATAAAGCTGAAGTTCTTAAATTGTTGTCTTTCTCCTGATCTTTTTTAATACTAAAAAATTCAGAGAAGTGATTCACATGTATTCCTCTAATTCATGAACATAGTTTTGAATTAATTTTTTTAAAGAAATATGGTACACTTTTGTTCAGGTTCTATACAAGTATAATATTGTTTGATACAATAATAAGTGAGCCAGGATCCACTTTTTAAACCCAAAAACATTCCTGAGGTCTTTCTTGTGGGTGTCACTAAGTGATATGTGTTAGAAAAGTTCTTGTCCTGGTATAAAGTAGTCTAGATTTTGCATCTAGTTCTTCATTTTCATTTTTATTACAGCCCTGCCTTAAACTGGGAGCAAAGCACAACAAAGGCTTGATTTATGAATGTGGTCATCACACCTATCCTCGGGTAATGCAAAAACAAAAATAAAACACAGAGAAACTAGAAATCTTCTATTAAAGGATCACTTGAGTATCAAGTTCAGAATGTGAATTTCCTGCCTCGATGCCCATAAATGTCCCTCACATGGATGAGGTGAAGGACTCAGAAAGGATACAGAATCTGGAAGTAGCATATGCAGGTGATTAAGAAGTTGTTCCTGAATTCATTGTGAGAAACTTTGCCTCAAGGCTTTCTTTCAATCCTACATCTCTGCTTTTCTTTATGACTTTATGACACATTTAGCTTCATGTTTTCATGAGGTAGGCTGCATTCTCCTGCAATTGTCAAGGTGACTTTGTGTTGATAGTAGAAGTTGATGAAGATGGAGAGTCTTTGCACAGTTGTTCTAAGTCCAAAATGTTTTAAAGAAAACTGATATATTATACAATTCATAAGAACTCTTCACTGCAAGATTCACAGGTAATGTCCAAATAAAAGAGGACTCTTTAAGGCAAATGTATTTAAGAAAGACAAGGATCTTTCACAGAGATACATATATTTCTATACATTTATCAGTCTTAAGTATAGATCACTTAACACTGTATTCCTCTAATTCATGAACATAGTTTTGAATTAATAAAGAAATATGGTACACCTTTGTTCAGGTTCTATACAATTATAATTTTTAATAAAGGAAGGCTTGAGTTAATCCTGTATATGACTATTATTTAAAAGTAAAATTCCATGCAATAATGATTCAAAAACAGAAGATTTAAAGGAAGGAAAAAGACCTCCAAACTAATAAAAGGACCCCAAATTCCTATACTATTCCAAGCTCAAAACTGACTAGCTCTTAAAAAAATGACAGGAGACAAGACATAAGGAAGGAAGTTAAACATATTTTCCCCAAAAATATATTCACCCAATTATAGCCCCTGAAAGGCAGGCATTTCTACTACTTCTTCAGCAATTGTCATTCCACATCAGGCTGCGGCTTCCCACTTGAATGGAATACAATTCCCTGCAGTTAGAGATGAGTGCTATGCCAAAAATAACTGCTGGGTCTGCCTCCTGGAACATATCAGGGTTTTCCTGATCAGCACAGCACTCAAGAAACTCCTGACACAACCTTTTTCCCAGGGCAGTGTCTTCATCTGCAGATTACCCACTAATTACTTCCCTTGTCATACATTTTTTAAAAATATGTACTTACATACAAATTTATCCCTTCCTCATTATGTGTGTGTGCACATGCATGTGCATGTGTGTGCGTGTGTGTGTGTGTGTGTGTGTGTGAGTGTATGAAAGTTAGAAGACAACTTTCATTACTCAGTTTCTCTTCTTCTATTATACGGGGTTCCACGGATCAAGCTAAGATAGTCAGGCTTGGTGGCAGATACTCTTACTTATTGAATCTTTTTTCTGATTCTCTTTTCCAAGTATTCTTTCATTCTTAAATTTTCTTTAATTTGGTGTGTATCAGGATTTGTTTGCATGTGCAACATGAGTGTACCTAGTACATGCTGAAATCATAAGAGGGCATAGGATCCCCTGCAACTTGAGGTACCACACAAATGTGAACTGCTATGCAAATACTGAAAACCAAAGCAAAAACAAATCTCCTGTAAGAAGAGTACATGCTCTTAATTAAGGAGTCATATTTCCACCACCGTATGTATTCTTGAATTAGCAATGTTAAAAGCAGGATTGTAAGAGATGAGTACCAATTCAGAAAATAAAACTACTTTAGTTCCACACATCTTATAGAAGCAGCTTAAACAGGAAAAGGAAATTGATTTGCATGAAAATTGTGTCATGTATTTACTATTTCATTTCTTAAGTGATAGAGTATGTAGTATGCTAATTTTATACATTATTTTAACCTAATTTTTCATGTGTAACTGTATAACCAACATCCAGGTAAATATCATATGTTACTTTTGTTCATCATTGAGTGAAATCCCATTGTGTACAGTTTTTTTGTTTGGCTTACTTCATTTAGGGATATATATATATATATATATAT